>NC_088356.1:16267500-16270000 GCF_036884655.1 Musa acuminata AAA Group | reverse complement strand
ATGTAAACTTAAACTCACTATCATGTTTGTCCTGAAGTGCCTTGAGTTGATCTTTCAAGTAAGAACCCACAACCAATGCATTTTCTTGAAGGTTTTCCTTTTCAATCACTTTGAGAACAGCATGACCGGCAGCTGTGCAGACGGGATTACCACCAAAGGTGTTGAAGTAGCATCGTTGAGTCAAGACTCGAGCAATTTCTGGAGTCGTAACCACAGCACCTATTGGTATGCCGTTCCCAGCGCCCTAAAGAGAATGCAATAGATGTCAGTTGAACTCAAGTGAGGTAAGGGGTTAACTAAGAACAATGCACAAGGCTATATAGAGAGTCTTACAGTTTCAGACATGTTCTGAAATCAAACCGATCAATATGCAAAAGCTACTATAATGCCAAGTCTGAAGTACTCAAATATGGCAAAAGTCTCGTAAGAATTTTTCTAGCAAGTCGGTGCCACTTGAGCATGTCAAACCCCAATCCAAATGGAAAACAGGTGCAGGATCCCAGAGAGATATTTATGTGTGAGGAGAGATTAAAAAAAAGAGAGAGATTATTTTGACCCACAACTTAATAAGATTAACTGTTTGGATTGAATTGATGATAAATTGATGCATGTTAATTATAATCACTCCGACTCATGGATTCATTATCAATTTCAACACATACCATAAAGCTAACTGATTAGGTGAAAAGATTGTAAGAGCTAACCTTGGCACTGGTCACTATGTCTGGCACAACTCCATGAGCTTCAAATCCCCAAAAATGGCTTCCTGTTCGAGCAAATCCTGCCTGGACCTCATCAGCTATGAAGAGCCCCCCAGCTTTCTTTATGGTTCTGTAAACAGCAGGCAAATAACCCGGTGCCAGTTCCATTACTCCACCTACTCCCTGCCACAGAAGAACCAGCCAGGGATTTCAGTTAACGGATGTGTGACCAGAGATGAATCAAACATACGCATCAAAATAAGAAGGCATCATAGAATGAGTCGTGGAAGAATCCATATGAAACTGCATACTTGTATGGCTTCCGAGATAAAGCCAGCAACTCTCCCAGAAGTTCCAAAGTCTATGATTTCTTCCACATCTTTGGCGTACTTCTCTCCAGCTGAACCAAATATCCCTCTGTATTGGTCTGGATTCAGTGCATGGTGCATCCCAGTCTGGAAAAATAACTTGAGACTCATGATGATATTTTTATCATTAGCATGATGATAAGATTCCTAAGCAAAATACCGAGCAGTCCTTTCAATCACATCATTCATATATATAACAGATGATGCTTTGTTGTGAAAAAGCTAGTTTTCCAGAATACATGAAGAAGCATAATTGTTTGCATTTATTTTCGTTCCTCACATTATACTCTAGATGATGATGATGATGATAGTGGTGATAATTCAGGCCCTAACATTATATTTACCTGAATAACATTGAATTTCCAGTTACTTTGAGCAGTCGCACCCATTGACCCAGCAGCATTCCCATGGTATGCATTTCTGACTGATATGATATCATGACAACCAGTATAAACTCGAGCAATCATCATGGCAAGTTCATTTGCTTCAGTCCCGGAATTAGTGAAGAAGACGACCTGCAGAGGAGAGTATGGTGTAAGGGTTCAATTTAAGTTGGTGTATGCGCAATATAAACGACCAAGGAGGAGAAGAGAAGACGGGTTGTACGTGCCTTGAGATCTCCAGGAAACTTGGAAGCCAATGCCTCTGCGAAATCTGCGACGGCGTGGTTTAGATATAGAACAGTAGGATGCTGAAGCCGTTTCGTCTGGTTAATTATGGCTTCCACAATATCAGGGTGGCAATGGCCACAGGACACGGTAGCGATACCACCAAACGCATCGAGGTACCGGCGACCATCCTCGTCGAACAAGTACTGCATCTTTCCGTCCACAATGTTCAACTGCAAAGATAGAAACTTTGCCTTAATTGCAGTACAATTTTCTATGATTTCTTGCCCAATCTCAGAGAAAAATGCATCAATTGAAGTTACAATGACATTCTAAATCAAGTATAGAAGAAATAATATTCGAAATTGTTCCTCGAGATCAGAAGTTCCGGAAATTGGGGATTAGGCGAAACGAAATTCTAAAAGAACTCGATTTTTACTCGATTAATTCGTCAGAAAGAACACAAAAAAAAGCCCTTTGATTTTGACCATGTTTTAAATCTTTGGGTGTGAAGGAGAGGAAGGAGGGAAAACGCACGGGATTCTTGTAAAGGTAGGAAATGGAAGGGCTGAGGAACTCCGACCGCTTCCGGACGATCTCCGCCGCCCGCGGCCCGAGGTACGGAGGCGGGGTGTAGTCGAAGGGCGGCATAATGGGAAGCACGGACGCGTCAATTCGGTCGGCCGCCACTGCTGCCGACTGAGAGAGCCTCCGCGAAGGGGGCACAGAAGAATAGAGCCTTCGGAGGAGGAGAACCCTGTGCATTGCCTCCCGACAGCGAGGAAAGGAGGCGCCTTCGGCGACACCGTCGTCGGACTCTGCC
>NC_088356.1:15615000-15642500 GCF_036884655.1 Musa acuminata AAA Group | reverse complement strand
TGTATTGTACATGTCTGGTAGATTATTGAGATTTAGGACCTTGGACAGAACATTCAACAGCCATGGGAATTTCTTTTCTTTTTTGTGTCTAGTAAAAGTAAAAATATTACTATTATAATCCAAATATAGGGAGTTTCAAAGGAACCTTGTACAATTTTATGGGAATCACAAGATTAGCCTTTTTTATCCATAAACTCCTTATATGACAGCCTTAAGGTCTAAAGTCTTGGTAGTTCACTTCATTTAATGTTAAAGCTTCACAGACCCTTCCTGGATGCCACAAATGCCCCACAAAAAAGAAGAATCATAGTACAAATTGGGAGGTCACCAACCAACTTCTAGGAGAGACATAATTGACTGCATTGATCTCGGTAGCTACACAATCAATGGAATTTAAAGAACCTAAAGGAACTTAGGAGGCTTTTCTACTGAGTTAGAGACACTTGTTAGAGGATGCCACTTCTAAAATGGAATCTCACATTACCTATGAGGATCCTAATAATGTAAGTAGAATTACATTTAGACCTAACAAAGACATTTAGAATTGTCAATTGGAAACACGGGTTTTTGTTTGAGTTTACATATAAGTAACAAACCTAATAATAAAGGTTATCTTTTAGCCTCCGAAGCACTAAATTGTTGGGGGCAAGACCAATGTGGCACCATGCTAGGTTGTGGCAACTGACTGCTGATGGGATACTACATAAGATAAAAAATTAAATCTAAGAAATGCAGGAAATGACTCAATGAAGTGGGTATCTCAAAGAAGCAAGCTTGAAAGTAACTTATAACATACTTATTATGGTTAGCAACCTAGTTTTCTTCTACTGTTTTCCATGACCAATGAGCACAAAATGACTAAAGCTAAGCAAGATAAGATGAATAATGGTTCTAAATAATTTGTTTATAGGTCCCCCGTTCATCTACTGAAATTTGCAGTCTAAAGATATCACCGACTCCTAATTTAACTTAATGCGGTAATATAGTACATAAGAATGAATCACTTATGCAAACCACCAAGAACAAAGTTTCAAGTTACGTGAACCACATACACAAACCACAAAGAACAAGTCTCAAATTATTAAACTTGGTGCAGGGAAGTAAAATTTAACAAATTTCATGATTTTATACACAAATATATATATTTGATCACCAACATAAAAGTCGATGGCATAACTTACAAAACCATAGAAACATTGTGCTAATGTGAAAAAAAAAAAAACAACATCCAATAAAGGAGGAGGAAAATCTAAATTATGGTATAAAACCTGTTTATTGATAGATGACTCAACATAGATTCTAATAAAAGCCAACTATATGTCTCAATCCATGCCCAAGTTGATTGAAAGAACATAAAACAAAGGGCAACATAGGTCTTAAGGAAATAAAATGTCTTCATATAAGAGTAGCACAAACAAGAATGTCATCTGCCTTTACAAGAGCCTGAACTATATACAATAATTCACTCGAAGAACCCATAGAATAGAGGTTATGACAGTGATCTTTATATTAATGCTATTAAAATGGTATAACCTTCCATAATGCATATTGGTAGCAACTCAAAAGAAGCTATATAGTCAACATAGAATTTTTATTTTCACTACAATTGAGTTATAGGTAAGTAACATAACCATAGTGCTCACTTGGATTTGAGATGGTCCTCATGAGTACAAAGAATGATCAAGTAGCTCCAAAAGGGAAAGGAAATAGAAATAGTTGCATAGCAAAACCTAGAAATCTGATGAAAATTATGACCATAAACGAATGTGTACGGTGTAAGATTTCCTGCCAATCCATCCTAGAACATACAAATTTGCTCCGACGAACACAGGACTATTTGCTAGGGATAACTCAGTTCCTTGCAAATCCTCAAACAGAATGTACAAATCATAAATCTGATAAGGAACCAAAAGAACTAAAGCAGATACCCCAAATATACTTCCAAATTCCAGACTACAACTGACCAGATAACAGAGTCCAGCAACGAACATGAAACCGTATCTCATGCATCGACCACCATACGTGATCGGGCATATTAGTTTTTAGAATTTAACACTGACAGGCAAAAGCACAAATGAAATACAAGTATATTTGACAGAACTTTAACAAAGGAAAACATGAGAATAGACCCATCCCAACTTCCAACTCACAAACTGCTAAATCAAGGACCTGCACGTATCCCATCAAGAGGCAGATCCGACCAACACCAACAAACCAAATCCAAGAAAGGTCCAGGAAGTCTAGTCTCTGAAGCCCTCAAACCCCCCAGGATCGCAAACCCTAATCCAAGAGCCAAATTCCAAATTCGCAGAAAAAGAACAAGAAGAGGGTACAAACCTGTAAGCCGATGGCGAGGATTCTCGAGGACCTCAAGGAGAAAGGGATCCACCTGGCTGAGGAGTTCCTCCCTCTCCTTCTGCTCAGGCGACGCCGCCGAGTAGAACGCCGGAGCGCCAACTGAGCAACTCGCTGCCGGAGACTCCATGAGGAGGGAAGGAGAGAAAGAGGGGCGAGGAAGAAGGGGAGAGGCGGGGAGGCCGAATTCGCTTTCGCTCGGCTCTTCTTTCCCCTCGCCTCGCTTTTGGGCTTGCGGCGAGAAATAAGGATTTGAATGGCGACGACTCTCCCCAATCTTTAATTGCTTTCTTTTCTTTTAAACTAACAAAAATAACTAAAAAAACGAGGTGACGAAATCCGAATCGGGAATGGTATTATTATTATTATTATTATTATTATTATTATTATTATTATTATTATTATTATTATTATTATTAGAAGTAGTAGTAGTAGAACTTTGCTCACTATTCTTACGTAATTTAACGTGATGGTCACTTGGATTTCCCGCCATTAGCCTCGTCGTGTAACTTTGCCACCGAGAGGAATTGTTAGAATATAGACAAAGTGGACCTTTACCATATTTTCTTATTGTGCTATTTTGCCGCCAAAACATTCACCGATTTTTGTTTGCCGAAAAAATATTAGCTCAGTGCCCAATTTGATAATTTGATTAACTTGTCGTATCAATATAAGAAACTAAATTTTTTGTTAAGAGCGTTTCTCATATTGCACCAAAAAATGACTTTTTTTTAACGAATTTTGAATTCCCAAAATATGCCCTCAATTTTATAAAATTATCATAGAGCTCCCCTTGAGTTATAAAACATGTATTGGGGGTCACTTGGGAGACATAAAAGTATTTGATTTGGATGATATGGATGGATTTGAGAAAGAAGTTAGATCTAGAAATGAAATAGAGATATCATTCGCATTCGTTCCATTTTTTCATTGAAGTTATCAAATTTGAATCAAACCAATTGATCGCATGGAGAAACCATGAATGAGATTTCAATAGTGTTAGGACTATTGGAGAGCCCTAATTGAGAGGGACATTTATGTAAAACTTACTTAAGCCGACCCCTATTAAAGAGGTGAAGATGCCAGCTAGGATTCGGAAGTTGTTTCTTATAGAAGAATTAGGAGTTGTAAAGGAATATGAGTCTTGAGTAGGAGTTGGTTAGAAGTAGGAGTCTTGAGTAGGAGTCCTATTAGGAGTTAGGGTTTAGAAGCCCTATAAATAGTCATGTATTCCTCCTCTTTTTATAAGTAATAGATGAATCTTTTCTGCAGTCTTTGAGCAGCAACTAACTTGGAGGGAGGAGCCCCTATAGAGTTCCAAGGAGGTCGATCCCCTAAAGAGATCAACCCCAAGTTTAGAATCTGCAAGGGTTCTAACACATGGTATCAAAGCAACTTTCTTGGCATCTTGCTGCCCTTTCATAGCCATCCATCAGCCCTCCACAGCCACTTAAAGCAATTCCCACAATTGCTTAAAAGATCGTCGCCAAATTCCGTCGTCATCTCCACCACCGCGGATCATCCTTCGATCTCCCCGTGAATTACAATAGGTTCTGGTTTCCTACCTTACTGTTGCTGCAATATAGTTATCCTTATTCTAAAATTCAAAAAAAAATTATTTCTATATTGCTGCATAAGTTTTTCGTCACAAAGTTTTCATCTCTATGATGAAAAATATATTGTAGAATTCCAGCCGCATAGCACTGTCTGTTTGATCTTGCTACTATATTTTTTCTATCTAAATTTTTATGACATCTTTGGTACTTCCTAATAACAGATTTTTCTTTAGTTTTGTCAAAAAAAAATTCTCAATATAAACCATTGATCTTTTACATCTAATCTGCTATACTTGAAATTCTGCACTGTAAAATTTCAACCGTATAGCACTACTTGTTTGATCTTGATACAATATTTTTTCTATCCAAATCTCTATGAAATTTTTATGATAGCTTTGACACTTCCTAATAGTGGATTTTCCTTTGGTTTCATTGAAAAATTCTCAATATAAACTATTGATCTTTTACGTCTAATATGCTATACTTGAAAATATGTACTGTAGAAAATTACAATCGCATATTGTTGCCTTAACCCATCTATTACAATCTCTTTTGAATCAAATTTCTTATACACTTCATAGATTATCTTGGCTTCCATCTAAGGTTGATCTATTGAGGAATTCATCTCTATAAATGATTTTGTGTTGCAACAAATTTTCATCGTAAGCCGCTAAAATTTTTCGACGAGAATTCTGCTATCGCAACTTGTACCAATTTTCTTGCTATTACTGTCGAAATTTTCTTGATTAAATTGGATATCCTTGCTATCATATAAACTGAGATATTTCTGTCAATTCTTTCCATAAATCTCTTAAGTTTTTGGTGGAACTTTCATCGAGAAACCGTTGTTTCTTCGACGATAATTCTGCTCTTACAAGACAACTCATTTCTGCAGCAAACTTCCCCTGATTTCTATCAAACCTTTGCTGCCATCTATCATAAATCTAAATTTTCATCCATAGCCTTAAAACTCCACCAAACGACACCCTAAAACTGTACCCAAAATAGCAACAAAATAAGCCTAAACCGTCGCCTAAATCCACCAATCCACCAACCCTTTCGACCATCACTTCTCTCAACCTATACATGCCTTTAACCCGATAACAAAAGAAATATCTTAACATTACAGATTTGGAGGCATATACTATAGTATCTAAGGAGGCAATCAATGCTAAATTCGAAGCCTTGGAGGTGCGAATGAAGGATAAGATTCGGACTCTCTTTACCGAACTCGGTTTGAGCCGACCACTAAGCCCGAAGAAATCACATCAAGGAGAGAGCTCTAAACAATCACACTAAGCCCAAAGAGATGACTTCCAAGGGAGGGGAGGCTCTATGGCCAACCCCAACTATCCACACATGAGAGTGGACTTCCCTAGATGAGAAGAAGAAGACCCGATTGGTTGGATCTCGCGCGCGGAGCGATATTTTTGGTACCACAAAACCGCGGACGCATATATGGTGAAAATTACAGCTATACATCTTGAAGGGGATGCCATATAGTAGTTTGATTGGTTTGAACACACTCATGGAGTCCTCTCATGGTAATAATTTAAAGAAGGACTGCTGATCCACTTCAGGCTAACCGATTATGAGAACATTGACGGGCAACTAGCAAAGATCCGACAAACCTCCACCATTCAGGAGTATCAAACCAAGTTTGAAAGGTTATCTAATCAAACTCATGATTGGTCTAAAAAACAGCTATTGGGGACCTTCATTAAGGGATTGAAACTAGAAATCCGGGGAGAAGTTAAAGTGCGACAACCGTACACGCTTATGGCAGCCATCTCTTTCGCATGACATCAAGAGGAGCGATTGAACCATAAAGCTCGAAGGACTAGGGTCACTCCTCAACCAGCAATATTGAAGCCCTCAACCCCCCCTACTATCAATCGAGTCCCTACACCAAAGAGGTTGACAAGAGAAGAGCTTCGGGAGCGATATGCGAAGGGGTTATGTTGGCATTGCGATGAGCCGTGGAGCCGTGAGCATCGCTGTAGTAAAGGGAGAGTTCTTATGATTGAACGAGTAGAAGAAGAGGTCATTGAACATCCAGAAGAGAGCCTTGAACATGAAGAAGAAGATATAGAAGAAGAGCCACAACCAATCGAAGTTACGGTACATACACTAGCCGGCTACTCAAACCCGCAAACGATGAAAGTTGGAGGCCTTCTTAAACAACAACCGATCACTGTTCTCATCGACACGGGCAATACTAATAACTTCCGAAATAGTAAGGTTGCTGTTCGGATGACCTTACTTATCAAGAATTGCAACAGATTTGACATTAAGGTTGCCGACGGATGGATTTTGAAGTATGATCGTAGGCACCCGCGAGTGAAACTATTACTGCAGGACCAAGAGATAATTGCATATTTCTTCCTCCTCCCACTTGATGATCATGAGGCCATGCTCAGAATTAAATGGTTAACGACATTAGGTAATATTTCTTAGAATTTTATGAAACTAATTATGAAATTTTACGGTAAGGAGAAACAGGTGATACTGCACGAGAAACATGGGGGCGACGTAACGACGATTTGCACACAACAAATGGAGAAGGTTTTGCATAAAGCATGCAACGACTTTTTAGTACAACTTAAGCAGCAAACTAAGGGAGAGGCAACAGAATTTGAAGATCTAAATCTACTTTCTTTGCTTACTGAATTTTTAAATATATTTGACAAACCGCGTAACCTACCTCTTACCTGTCGGCATGATCATTGTATAACGATTATTCGAGGCAAATCTCTAGCAAATACTTAGCCATATCAATATCCACATCTCTAGAAGGATGAAATAGAAAGGATTATAAAAGAGATGCTCAAATAGAGTTATTCGGCCAATTTACAGCCCCTACTCTTCACCGGTGCTCCTCGTACGAAAGAAGGATGAAACATGGAGATTGTGTGTTGATTACCAAGCTCTCAATGGCATAATCACCAAGGACAAATACCCTATTTCAATAATAGATGAATTGCTAGACGAAAGGGAGCAAAAATCTTCACAAAGATGGACTTTTGATTCGGGTATCATCAAATACGAGTGTGCAAAGAAGACATACCGAAAACCACCTTTTGAACACATAACAACCACTACGAATTTTTGCTTTCTTCAACAGAAGATGAAATATCTTGGGCATATCATATCAGAGGAAGGTGTGGCAATGGACCCCTTCAAAATTGGAGCAATGCAAAACTGGTCGACCTTGAGGAACATAAAATTGCTACATAGCTTTTTGGGTTTAATAGGCTACTACCGTAAGTTCGTGAAAAACTATGGAAAGATCAGTGCACCACTTATTTCCTTATTGAAAAAAGATGTCTTCCAATGGTCGGACAAAGCCTCCGCTGCCTTTGACAAACTTAAGACAGTCATGATGACGACGCTGGTGCTAGCACTACCAGATTTCAGCCGACCCTTCATTATTGAGGCCGACGCATCTGGAGTCAGAATTGGAGTCGGTCTCATACAAGATGGTCGACCACTCGCATACACTAGCAAGGCATTGTCTCCCTTGCATCAAAATATGTCAACATATGACAAGGAGATGCTCGCCATTGTACACGTAGCAACGAGGTGGAGATCCTACTTGATCAATCGACGATTTTAAATTAAAACCGACCATAAAAGCCTCAAGTACTTTTTGGAGCAAAAGATATCATCCCCTGAGCAACAAAAATGAGTAACAAAACTTCTTGGATTTGATTATGAAATAACTTACAAAAAGGGGAAAGAGAACGTTGTTACAGATGCGCTTTCGTAGCTACCTGAGCAAGCTGAATTTTTGACTGTTTCACTTTCGACCAGCGATTTCCTTAAGGATATTAAGATGGAATGACAGGAAGATTCGGAGACCAGTAAGATTATAAAAAAATTAGAGGAAGCACTAAGCTCCGTGGCTCATTACAATCGGGACTCAAAAGAATTATGCTATAAGGGACGCATTGTGCTTGTGACAAATTCTACTTGCATATTCAAGAGCAGATTTTGGACAAAGTTATTCCATATGTAGGGTACTAAATTGAAAAGGAGTATGACATATCACCCACAAACCAACAGCCAGACGGAAGTTGTAAATAGGTGTTTGGAGACAGCCCAAAGCCACCCACCAAATATGACTACCCAAAGAGAACTCTAGACCCAACCAAATGCCATTATTGATCGACGGATCATGACTCGACGACGACGACCCACTAATGAAGTGTTAATACAGTGGGCGAACCTACCAATAGAAGATGCCACTTGGGAGAACTATGACGACTTGAATATTAAATTCCCAGAATTCATGAATCATCAGTCTCGAGGACAAGGCTGATTTGAAGAGAGCAGGTCTGTTAGGACTCTAGCTTGAAGAGTCCTAATTGAGAGGGACATTCATGTAAAACTTACCTAAGTCGACCCCTATTAAAGAGGTGAAGAAGCCGGCTAGAGTTCGGAGGTTGTTTCTTAGAGAAGAATTAGGAGTTGTAAAGGAATATGAGTCTTGAGTAGGAGTCCTATTAGGAGTTAGGGTTTAGAAGCCCTATAAATAGTCATGTATTCCTCATCTTTTCATAAGCAATAGATGAATTTTTTTTACAGCCTTTGAGCAGCAACTTGGAGGGAGAAACCCTTATAGAGTTCCAACGAGGCCGATCCCCTAAAGAGATCAACCCCAAGTTTAGAATCTACAAGGGTTCTAATAAATGGGTATCATTCACTAATCAAATCGTTTGTCCTTCGGATCTCTTAAAAAATATTTATTTTATGAAAATCACAATGACATTTATAGCTTATTTGATAGTTTGAACGGAGATCCTTCGATCGTTCATTTAAGTTTTCTATTTTATTTTTATATCAATTTATATTTTTAATATATATTTTAAATTATTTTATAATATTTTAGATTTTTAATATATATATATATATATAATTTTATTTTATTTAATATATTTAAAAAAAATAAATTAAACATACAGGCTGAGTAGTTGGTTGACCCATCGATTCAACCAACTAATGACAGACATCGTGATGATACTGAGGCTGGATCGGATCACTTATTGACTTAGCTTAATAGCTGTGATTTTAATATTTTTTTTAAAAGAATGAAATGAAGAACCTATTGTGAAGCACCGGACGGCTAGCCGGCTAGAGATCTGTAAAAATCCCATCCCAAAAATCTTCAGAAAATATGTACAAGATTTGTAAAGAATGTCCAAGTTTACACCAATTTTTGACAAACCAAACCTAATTAAGTCATACTAAGAGATAAAAAAGGACTCTTTGAGTAAACGAGTCCAAATTGTAGGGACCCTTAACTGGGAAGGAGGCTGGGAAATGCAAATTGGTTAGCTCTCCATGGGAGAATGGATGGGTAAATGCTTTTATACACAAGATTAGGACCTACCACAACAATTGAAAATTTTGGTTCAATTGGATTTAATTTTCTCTCTTCGTTATACTTGACCCGTTCATGTGGATTGTCCAAAACGGAACGGGGTCCATTTGTTAATTCTGATTTTTTAACACATAATTAAATCAAATCGATTAAGAGTTTGATTTTTAGTTTGATCACTCGATTGGATCTATAATTAAAATACTTTTAGATTCAAGTGACTTTCCACAGCTTTTTTTTGGCTTGTAGATCGAAGTAAGAGAACTCCAACCCATCAATCAGTTCACGCACTAGCAGGTGCATCAAGCATTCTTAACCATGGTTAGGCTACTCATATTGGTACCAAATATCTACAAATAGGGATCAAGAATATGAACATATCTCCCAAGACTTTTTCTATTCTGATCAAGCTTCAACTGGTCCATCTCTATCTCTATAGAACAAAGAATAAACGGAAGAAGCAAGCGTGTCATCTTTCCAACATCCACTTGCGTCGTCCAAAGAGTCAACAGTAACCTTTATATGTTTAGATATCACCTTTCTCTTTCTTAGGCTCAAAGATAGCCCTCTCTCTTTTCTGAATGCAACGGTTTTCATCATGTCGGTCGTAATGAAAACCGCAGTTACTAAATTTCCTCGGACAATAGGAATTAGCCTCTATCGGTGAGCTTAAAAAGATTGATTTCTATTAGGTTTTGAACATAATGATTGTGCTTAAATAGTTGAAATATATACATAAAAGAGTTTCTTGATCTTTCATTTGGGAGACATTCGAGAATGAGCCAAGGCATGAAATCCAGCAAACCTTTGTCCAGCATTCCCCGTAGAATTTGAGTGGCTGTTGCATCCAACAAGCAAATTGATTGCTTTGACTTTAAATTGACTTTTGCTGGAATCAACCATCAAGTATCAAGTCTATATATATAGACTTGTTTACTTTGGGAATAAAATTATTTGAAAAATTAAAAGATTTTTTTTTGAGAAATATAATTTTTAGATACAATTCACAAAATTATATTCCCAAAGTAATTTTGAAAAATTACTTTGGGAATATAATTTTGAGAAAAATTATTTGCTTGTGGGATTTTTTTTTTTCCTTATGGTTATTCTTATAGGTTTCAATAGTAAAACAATCCTCATACAATTCACAAAAATAATTTAGTTATTTTATCTAATATTAAGAGCATGGAATGCCGAAAATATCAAAGTAATAACAATAACAAGAACAACTTTTGTGATATTGTAATTATAATTGTGATATGTGATATTGGAAACATAAAATGTATGATATGTGATATTGTAATTACAATTGTGATATGTGATATTCTAAACATAAAATATGTGATATGCTATATGTAATGTGAAAAAATATTAGATTGGTTTTTACGATATGTATATTTTGATGTCATCTTAAAAGGATTTTTGTGTGATCTGAGTACCGTCTTTAGATCCAAAACTGTTGTCAATCTACATGGAGAACTAGACTTTCCTTCTCATTTTTTTCTATCTTTTTATAAGACCACTTAGATTGATGGTTTAAGGAGGTTGAGAGAGAAACTATAATCTCTCAATTGCGTCCTCTATAAGATGCATCATTTAGTTCCTAGAGGTCCTATTTATTTATAGGCGAGAATAGAGGGTATAAGATAAATTATTAAGAAAGTTTCTCCGATATCTCTTAAGTAATCCTATTATAATATGGATTTCTTTTCTATTAGTCATATCTATCATCAAAATCTAATTAGTTCTATTATATATCTTATCCAATTATAAAGGATCACAAAATCTAACATTCTCCTACCATTAATTAATAAGATATAAAAAATATTTAAAATAAAAATAAATAAAATAAAATTTATTTAAAAATAATTTTACCTAATTGGGTTCCAAAAAAAAAAATTTGAAAAGCATTTTATACATGGTCATAAATTTTAATAATAAGTCAATAAGCCCAATAAACACAATAATACTATATTTAGTCTAACTATCAATATGAGTCATAGTGCTTGTTTGTCATCAATTTCATACTTTCTTCTATATACCATATACATTGTTAGTCTTTCCTTATATAGTCCATAATGACTTATGTAATTTATCTTATCAAGACAATCATATTATTGCATTCAACCATAATATGCATAAACATCAATATAAATAGGATATCAAAAATAAATATATTTAATTATATAAAAAAATATCAATAATAATATCCACCTAAACATGCATCTCTATATCTTTTATGACTTGCTCACAAGTCTCATTCTAAGAACATGTTCTTTAAATATTTTATACTGTAAAGATTTGGTAAATGATCATAATGGTGCTCAGGTTCTCAATTTACACTTATTATTTCTAGGCTCTTTCTTTAACCACCAAGTAATTTATCTTAATGTACTTGGAATCACTAGAATACTTGTCATTTCTTAGAGAAGAAAACTATTACGGTATTATCACAAAATATCTTCAGTAGATTAGTAATTGAGTCAACCACACTAAGTCTTCAGATGAAATTTCGTAGTCATAAAGCTTAATTTGTAGCCTCAAAGCATGTCACAAATTTAGCTTTCATTGTTATTGATACAATAAATGATTACTTTACACTTTTCTAAGAAATAACCCTATCAACTTATTAGGACCGAAATCGATACTAAGAGAAGGGGGGGGGGGGGGGGGGGGGGGGGTGAATTAGTGCTTTTGAAAAATCACATCGGTTTGAAAAATTATATTCAACGAAAACCGATAATGAAAGTAAGCTTGACTTAACGTAAGTATAAAGTGAAGTGAGCAATAAAATCAGTAAACAATAAAGGTAAATAGCAAAGGAAAAGAGCATATCGGATTTATAATGGTTCGGTTGTTGTGACCTACGTCCACTCTCGATTCATCTTCACTCGAGACCACCGGCTTCCACTACCGATCTTCTTTCCAATAGGTGAAGATCGACTACCCTTATAACTCTTTCTCCTTTTCACAGGATTAGGAAATAACCTTTATATCTCTCTCTTTTATACTTAGACCTCCTTTTAGAAAAACTTTCTAAATACTAGGAAGAAGTGACTCTACACTTCAAGATAGATTATAATTCTTTTTCACAAGGATTCTTTCCCACTTTCTACTTTCTTTCTCGTTGCCTCAAGTAGGAAAGAGTAGGGTATTTATAGACCTCAAATGACTTCAAAAATAGAGCTAAAAAATATCACATCCTCGGTTTCAGGGGTACTGGAGGTACCACCACTTGCCAGTCTGACACTAGATGATACCACTGCCCAATTTGGTGGTATCACTGCTTGACACACTGACACTAGGTGGTACCACCACCTAGTCTGGTGGTACCATCGCTTGACAATCTCGTAGACTGAGCTTTTGACTTTTCTAACTTATAGGCGGTTCCACCATTAGTTTGGCGATCCCACTACCTGACCTAACTTTTGGGTCACTAGATGGGCGTTTCTCTTGGCCCAAAATAGTCCAAATTTAGGCCCAATTAATTCCTAATTGAGTTAGCATGATTACACCAAAAATTAACTTAATTAGCCCTCTAAACTACTTCGATCTAGACAAATGATTAGAAGCATGAATCCTATGTTATCCAACATGTCATTGGTTCATCCGACGCTTCGTTCGATCTTTCGGCGCATCGTCCTCTCTTTCGGCATATTGTTCAATCGATATGTTGACCTTCTGCAACATTCAGTCTCTTTGACGTAATGTCTGATCCTTTAGCTCAATGCACGAACTCATGACACGAAGTCCTTCTACCGGCACATCGACTAATTCTTCGGCCCGATATCTAATCCTTTGACATGTTCACTCTGGCCCAACATCCAATTCTTTCTACTTTAATTGATTTACCTTATCTAATCGAAGATAGTCCTGCATCACTCAAACACATATTAAATCATAACTTCGTTAATTGATTTTATCATTAAAATATGAGATTCAACAATCTCTCCCTTTTTTATGATAACAATCAATTGATGATGGAGTTTAAACTAAACTCTCCCGTCGATATTCCATATTGAAAGAAACTTTGAATTCAGAAAATCATAAGAATTTCATGTATAATTTCAAATTATCAAGGTACATCATAACATGCATGATTTAAATCATCATTACTTCTCCCCCTTTGTCATAAAAAAAAGGGAGAAAAGTGCAACTAGCAAGCTAGTAATTTAGCAAGTTTTACATCATTTTAGAACATGCAAGCTAGCAAGTTCTTAAGATGAGAAAGTTAGCAAAATTTTTGCTTCTTAAGATATACAAGTTTAGTAATTTTTGCTTCCTTTTGTAATATGTGCTTGTAATTTCGCTTCCTTTTGCAATGTGCAAGCTAGTAAGACTTTTTCTCCCCCTTTGTCATTGTAAAAAAGAATGGAAGAATATAATTGTACAAGTTTTTTCTTTTACATCAATGCTCTAATCATGAAAGATAAAGTCATGAATACCGAAAGATATAATTCATTTTGATAAATCTCTTCTTTAGTAAAAAGAAATAATAGTACGAGGATATATAAAAAGAGATATTGATTCATAAAAAAATTCAAGTTATAATTCTAAGAAATCAAGAGAAAAATTATGATTCATTTGGATAAATATTCTCTTTAGTAAATAACAAATAGAGCCATAAGAGATCAAATAACATATCACAAAAAAAATCTTAAGTATCAATATCAAGAAATCAAGATCATGATCTAAAAAATGTATAAGAAGAATTTATGCACATGCCTAAGTTTAACATTTAAGCTAACACTTTTTGCTTTTCTTTTGCAATATGCAAGCTAACAATTTTTCTCTCTCTCTTTTGTTATAAAAAAAAAGAAAGAATACAATGATACAATTTTTTCTTTTACATCAACGTTCAAATCATAACATAAAATATACAAACATAAATACAAATGAATCATATGAAAATCATGACATGAAAGATATTAATATTAAAGATCATGAAAGATCAAGTCATGAATACCAAAAGACATGATTTATTTTGGCAAAACTCCTCTTAAATAAAAAGAAATCTTAGGAGATCAAAGATCTTGATTCATAAAAAAAATCTCAAGTATCAAGTTCATGATTTAGATAAACCTTATTCAAATTTAATTTTTTAAATTATCAAAATTACTTTCTTAGTTCAAGAGATTCATAAAATAGATTCATCATTGAGAATCACTTGTTGAAAAATTGAAAAGCTTTAGAGATATTTTTTTTTAAAAAAAATGCATTCTTCTTTTTTTTGTTTCAATTTAAGCGATTGATTTCATATAAGCATGCCTTTATTTTTTATGCTAAATAAAAATATACATCATCGTTTAAAACTAAAAAAGTAAATTTTATCATGACAAAGATCAATAGTATAACACATTAAAAAATAAAACATCTTCAATCAAAAGATTTGTTAATAATTATAATGATCTTTTCTTTATTATTTTGGCTAGTGAGCTTTGAAAAGTGTGTTAGATCTCCGATCATGGGCCTTGAGTATCCATTATCAAAATATCATTTTTGCTCATAGCTGTCAATTTTAGAGATGTCTACAAGAAGGATGGGTTTGCTATAGGTACCCATTTGACTTTAGGTCCCTCAATATACCTATCTTAATTTTTGGCATTTAGTCATTTGGTTCCTTTAGAAATCCAAACTAATTTATGTGAGTCATACTTTTTAAATGAATATTTATAAGCAAAATGATCACATCTATTATAAAAATTACACTTAACCTTAGAGGTAACATGCAATGTGGGTTCTTTAACAAAAGTAGTTGGCTTTTGTTGAGTGTAGTTACTCATAAAGTCGATTCCTTCATTTCTATAAACATGACCTTTATTGGCAAGAATCATATTTAAAGATTTGTTATTAATTTTAAAATTTTCTAATATTTCTTGTAGTAAAATATTTTCCTTCTTAAGTGAGTCTAACTTTTTACACTTAATTCAAGGAGTTAACATGTAATTATTATGCTTATTTTTAACTTTTTTAAAATTACTAGAGAGAGAGGCATGATCTTTTTTTAGTATTTTATATTTTTTACCAACTAATTTAAATTCATCAAATAAATTATTGAAAGCATCAAGTAATTCATTGTAAAGTAAAGGAGTTTCGTTTGAGTCACTTACTTCATCGTTGAGAGCTATTAAGGCATAGTTCGCCACCTCACATTTATTGGTTTGCTCATCATCTTCGAATGTACTCGATTTGTCCAAAGTTACTTTAAGTGCTTTATTATTCTTTGGCAGCTTCTTCTTTTAAAGTTCGTTTTTGTTCTTAGTTTCATGTTTTCTGAATTTTTTAAATTTTCTTGTCAAAAGTTCTCTGTCATCATCACTTAATCTTTCGTTTAAATGATCTTCTTTTGTTTTAAGTGCCAAATCCTTCCTGTTCGTTAGAAGATTGTTCTCATGTTCTATTAGTCATAGGTGTTAGGAATGAGTCGACACTAAGAGGGGGTGGAGGGTGAATTAGTGCAGCAGATAAAATTACATCGGTTCAAAATCTCATTGCGATTAACCTATTTCAGAAGATGTTAACTTAAAAGCATACAAAAAGTAGATGTAAAACAAGTAAGGTAGTTTGTAGTTAAGGTAAATAACAAAATAGAAATGCAAACCAAATTATAGTGGTTCGGTCGTCGTGACCTATATCCACTCCACCGATTCCTCTTCCGTCGAGGCCACCAGCATCCACTAATGATCTTCCTTCAATGGACGAAGATTAACCACCCTTATAACTTGATTATCCTTTTGACAGGTTTATGAGAGAACCTTTACAACCTCCTTCACTCCTCTCTTAAACAAGACTAACACTTATGTTTTGAGAGGAGTTCACACACAATTACAATAGCGTTTTCTTTTCTTTTTCGCTCTTAGTTGTGTATATGTTAACCAGGGAAGAGAGGGATATTTATAGGCTTCAAGTGGATTCAAACTTGGAGCTTAAAAGTGTCTCATCCCGGGTTTCCCGAGTCCTGGCAGTACTGTTAGGAATGAGTCGACACTAAGAGGGGGGGTGAATTAGTGCAGTGGTAAAAAAGCATTGGTTCTTTAAACTTTCATTCAATTAAAACCGATCTCGGAAAGATATTAGCTTGAAACAAATTCGTAAAAGTGTGTCGCTAAAGTAATAAGGAAGTATGACAGTTTGTAGTTAAAGTAAAGAGCAAAATAGAAATGCAAACCGAGTTTATAGTGGTTCGATCATCGTGACCTATATCCACTCTCGATTCCTGCTTCGTTGAGGCCACCGACATCCACTATTAGTCTTCTTTCAATAGGTGAAGACCAACCACCTCTTTACAACTCTATTATCCTTTTGTAGGCTTAGGAGAGAACCTTTACACCCCCACTCACTCCTCCCTAAACAGAATTCTAAATAATTAGAATTTGAGAGGAGTTCACACAAGATTATTGCAGCGTTTTCTTTCTTTTTTCAATCTTAATTCTTGTGTATATTAACTAGGGATGATATGAGTATTTATAGGCCTCAAGTTAATTCAAACTTAGAGCCTAAAAATATCTCATCCCCAATTTTCGGGGTCTTAGTGGTATCACCGCCTACAACACTGATACTGAGCGGTACCACCACCTGACACCCTGCTATTGGGCGATACCACCACCTAGACTAGTAGTACTACCACCTAACACAATCTCTGCCATGACGGTGTCACCTGTCGGGTCACTATTTGGGCCTTCCACTTGGCTCAACATAGCCCAAACATGGGCCCAACTAGCCCCGAATTGAGTTGGCTTAATTACATTCTAAATCGACTCAATTAGACTCTAAATTAACTCGATCTAAACATAATTGATTACAAGCAAATCTTTGATGTCCGGCATGTCATTGGTTCATCCTGTGCTTCGTTCGATCCTTCGATGCATCATCCTCTCCTTCGGTGTATTGCCCAATTGGCTTGTTGTCTTCTCGCAACATCCGATCTTCTAGGCGCAATGTCTGATCTTCTTGGCCCGATATCCGAATTCACGGCCCGAAGCCTTTTACCGATATGTCGACCATTCCTCTAGCCCGACATCTAATCTTCTAACATGTTTGCTTCGACCCAATATCTGATTCCTCCTGCTTTAATTAATTTACCTTTTCTGATCGACGTTAGCCCTACGTTACTCAAAACACTCATTAGATCATAAACACATCAATTGATTTCATCATCAAAATCTAATATTCAACAATCTCTCCCTTTTTGATGATGAAAACCAATTGATGACAGAGTTTAAACAAATTCCCTCTATCAATATGCCATATTGATAGAACCTTGAATTCAAGTCAAAGCAAATTTAATCAAGAAATCATTATGAGTCCAAGCAATCTTTGCTTCTCTTTTGAGATGAGCAAACTATCATGTTTTTGCATCTTCTGTAATTGTACAAGCTAGAAAATCTCTCTTTTGATATGTGCACACTAACAATTTTTTGCTTCTTCTTGAAGTATGCAAGCTAGCAAACTTTATCCCCCCCTTTGTCATTGTCAAAGAGAAGGAAAGAATATAATTTTGTATTTCTTTGTTCCTTTACAATAATTTTAAGCATGACAAAGATAGAGAATCATTTTAGAGTATCATTTCAGAAAATGATAATTATTGACTTTCACATCATTTCATCAAAAAATCATAGTATTGCATGCATCATTTCAAATCATAAAATTTTCAAATCATGAGTATTTCATACATAATTTTATATCATCGCATGAAGATTATCAAGAAAAATTAATTGGGTAATGAGATAAATATTTCATGAATACAAGGAATTGTATATAAAAATCATATCATGAAAGATAAAATATCAAAGATCATGAAGGATTAAGTCATGAATACTAAATGACATGATTTATCTTGACAAATCTTCCTTTTAGTAAATAACAAAATGAAACATGGGAGTTCAAAAACAATATCTTGATTCATAAAAAAATTTTAAATATCAATATCGAGAATTCAAGATCATGATATAGATAAAGACATTTCTATAACAAAAATGTGTCATTAGAGAACACATAAATGATCTCAATTCATGTATAATATCTCTCAATTTATTATGAATTATAAAAATTATAATTCCAAAAAAATCATGATTCATTAGGATAGTAGATAGCAAAAAGAAATATCGAGGATAAAAGATCTTGATTTATATAGGGTAAATCTAAAGTTATAAATCTCGAAAAATTAAGATATAGCTCATTCAAATTCAAATCGTCAAATCAAAATCATTTTCAAGAGATTCACAAAAGCATAATATACATGGATTCATTAATCTTTTATCAAAAAATCAATAAGATAGAGATGGATTTCATACAAGTATGCCTTTGTCATTTATGCCCACTCAAAACATGCATTATGTTTAAAACCGAAAAGCAATTATTATTATGGCAAAGATCGATAAGGCATAAATTATAAGAATCATCATGCATAATTTTGAAAGATAAACTCATTAAGCATGATATTAAACCTCTTAGCATTTTCATTAAAACATCAAGCATGGTTTCATAAGACATTTTCAATCAAAATCGAAAAGCAATACGGAAATCAACATGATACGTATATTGCTTCTTAAACATAAGATTAAACTTACTAGGTGTACAAGCATCATTTTGTTGTATTTTCATAAAGTATGCAATTGTCATGATCATTTTTTTTTTCAAAATAGGTAGAAAAAGAAGCATGATCCTTTTAATATTTTCATTATATCATTAAACATGTAATTTTTTAAAAAAATTATATAATTTTTCTAAATTAAATTAAAAATAACTCATGAAAAACATAAAGTAATTTCAAACTCAACTAAGGGGATTTTGATTATCTCGTCATCGAAAGCCGTTAAGGCGTAGTTTGCCATATCGCCTTTGTTGGTTTGTTCTTCATCTTCAGATGAACTCGTTTTATCCCAAGTCACTGTGAATGCTTTCTTCTTTTTTGACAACTTTTTTTAGTTCATTTTTATTTTTTAATTCTTATTTAATGAACTTTTTAAGCTTCATAGTTTAGAGTTCAAAGTCCTAATCACTTGAACTTTCGCTCGAGTGGTTTTCATATGTTCTAAGTGCCAAAACTTTCCTGTTCTTTAGAAGGTTGTTCTCAAGTTGTTCATTTGCATTGCACGTCATTTTATAGGTCATCAAAGACCCTATAAGTTCTTCAATCGGAAAATGGTTCAAATCTTTTGATTCTTGTATTGTTATTAATTTTGAATCCCAAATTTTAGAAAGTGATCGTAAAACTTTATTAACAAGTTCAAAATTCAAAAAATATTTGCCAAGTGCTTTTAAACCATTGACGACATCCGTAAAACGGGTGTACATGTCAATAATGGTTTCGCTTGGCTTCATTCAAAATAGTTCAAAATCATGCATTAAAAGATTGACTTTAGAATCTTTTACTCTACTCGTACTTTCTATGTGATTTCGAGAGTGTGTCATATATCGAAAGTTGTTTTACAAGTAGAAACCCGATTAAACTCAATTTTATCCAAAATGCAAAATAGAGCGTTCATAGCTCTAGTATTTAAGGAAAAAGTTTTCTTCTCCAAATCATTCAATTCTTTTATTGGAGTAGAAGACATTTAAAAATTATTTTTAATAATATTCCATAAATCAAGATTCAAGGAAAGCAAGAAAACTCTCATTCGAGTTTTCCAATATGTGTAGTGAATATGGGAGGACGAATGAGAGAGTGACCCTCTTGAAAGCCAAAAAGAGCCATTTCTCTTTAGGTGTTAAACCAAATGAGAAAAATATGGCTCTGATACCAACTATTAGGAATGAGTCAGCACTAAGAGGGGGGGGAATTAATGCAGCAGTAACAACGCGTCAGTTGTTTAAACTTTCGTTCAATTAAAACTGATCTTAAAAAGATATTAACTTGAAACACGTTCGTAAAAGTGTGCAGCTAAAGTAATGAGGAAGTATGTAGTTTGCAGCTAAAGTAAAGATCAAAATAGAAATGCAAACCGAGTTTATAATGGTTTGGTCATTATGACCTACATCCACTCCTAATTTCTCCTCCGTTGAGGCCACCGACATCTATTATCGGTCTTCCTTCAATAGACAAAGACCAACCATCTCTTTACAACTCTATTCTCCTTTTGTAGGCTTATGAGAGAACCTTTACACCCCCACTCACTCCTCCCTAAATAGAATTCTGAACACTTAGTGTTTGAGAGGAGTTCACACAAGATTACAGTAGTGTTTTCTTTCTTTTTCACTCTAAATTCTTATGTATATTAACCAGAGATGAGAGGGGTATTTATAGGCCTCAAGTTGATTCAAACTTGGAGTCTAAAATATCTCATCCCTAGTTTTCGGGGTCCTGATGGTACCATCACCTGCAGCACTAACATTGGGCGGTACCATTGTCCAGTCTAGCGGTACCACCACTTGACACTTTGCCATTGGGTGATACCACCGCCCAGAATAGCGGTACCACTGCTTGACAATCTCTCGAGATTGTGTCTAGGTGGTACCACCACCCAGACTAGTGGTACCATTGCCTAACACGGTCTTGGAGACTATGCCATGATGGTGCCACCTATTGGGTCACTGTTTGGGCCTTTTACTTGACCCAACATAGCCCAAAGATGGGCCCAATTGGCCCCTAATTGAGTTGGCTTAATTATATTCTAAATCGATTCAATTAGACTCTAAATTAACTCGATCTAGACATAATTGATTACAAGTGAATCCTTATTGTCTGGCATATCATTGGTTCATTTGGTGCTTCATCCGATCCTTCAGTGCATCATCTTCTCCTTTGATGTATTGCCCAATTGGCATATTATCTTCTTGAAACATCTGATCTTCTTGGCCCGATGCCCGAATTCATGACCCGATGCCCGAATTCATGGCCCGAAGCCTTCTATAGATACATCGGTCGTTCCTCCGGCTCGATGTCCAATCTTCTAACATGTTTGCTTCGGCCCAACATCTGATTTCTCTTGCTTTAATCAATTTACCTTTTCTGATCAAAGTTAGCCATACGTTACTCAAAATACTTATTAGATCATAAACACATCAATTGATTTCATTATCAAAATTTGAGATTCAATAGGTACCACCGCTTGTGTTAGGCGGTACCATCGCCTACAGCATTGACACTGGGCGGTACCACCGCCTCGTCTGGCGGTATCACCGCCCAGACTAGCGGTACCACTACCTGACATTGACACTAGGCAGTACCACTGCTTGACATAGTCTCAGAGATTGTGCCATGACGGTGGCACATGTTGGGTCATTGTTTGGGCCTTTTCACTTGGCCCAACATAGTCCATACATGGGTCCAATTGGCCCTTAATTAGGTTGGCCCAATTCCAATCCCAATTATGTGCTAACTATGAAATTTAAGGTATACACTAAGCTAAATAAGTTCGATAAGTCTAGGTTTCTTCCAGCGAGCTTCCAGCGATCTTCCGGTGAACTTTCGATGATCTCTCAGTAATGTTCCAGCGGACTCCCAACAAGCTCCTAGACTTTACGATGATATCTCAAATTTTGATGATGAAGTCAATTATCATTTGTTTATCTAATCTATATGTTAAGATAAGTGTGTAGGATTAACTACGATAGCAGTAAAACATGCAGCAGGTGTTGAGTCGGAGTCAAGACCAAGATCACGTTGGGAGTTCGAGAGTTCGTCGGAAATCCGGACATTCATTGGAAGTTCTGCGGGAACCATCTGAGAAGTCCTGGAGCTTGCTAAGGAAGCTCGTCGGAACTCACCAAGAAGATTGTTGTGAAGTCCAGGAGCTTACCGGGAGTCCACCAGAGCATCGCCGAGGGGTCATCAGATGTTCGTCGGAAGAAGCGATTGACACACCGGAACACGAATTGCAATAATGATATCTTAAATGTCATAGTTAAAGTGTAGATTAAGTTAGGATTGGGAGGTGATCCCACTAACTTAATCAGGGGCTAACTGGGCCCTTAATAGACCCAAATTGGGCCGAATGGAATAGCCCATTCAGACCCATAATTCCTGGCCGACGGTGGCACCACCTAGGAGACTCAGTCTCCCAGGAATTTTGGGTGGTAGTACTGCCCCTGTCAGGCGGTGGTACCGCCTGAACTCGGTCTTCGAGCACTGCCAGGCAGTAGTACCGCCTAGACTGAGTAGTAGTATCGCTCAGTGATAGATGACAGGTGGTAGTACCACTCAGTTATGGCGGTGGTACCGTTAGGACCCCAGAAATCCGAGAATGGACATTTTTAGGCTCCAGTTTCAAACTTATTGGGGTCTATATAAACCCCACCCTTTCTTGCATGAAAGGGCACCGAAATCTTGCTTTAATCTTGAGTCTTTGAGGCCTTAAAAGTATTGTAAAAGCTAGAGTTCTCCTCCTTCTTTCTTCTAAGTGTTGAGATCATTCAAGAAAGGAGTAAAGCTTATAAGGGTTGTCTCCTAAGCCTATCAAAAGGAGAAAAGCTGTAAAAGGGTGATTGGCCTTTGCCTATTGAAGGAAGGCCTCTAGTGGACGCCAGTGACCTCGTTGGAGGAGAAAGCCGATAGTGGATGTAGGTCACGTTGACCGAACCACTCTAAAATCTTGGTTCGCATTTACTTTGAGCATCTTTCCTTTATAGCAAACTGCCTCTCCTTCTTACTGTGCTTCAAATACGTCTACATTCGCTTTGATGCAAAACATCTGTATACGTCTACATTCATTTTGACGTAAAACATCTTTCGAGATCGGCTTTCTACGAAGTCTTTACGAAAGCTACGTTTTTGTGATTTATACTATTGCAAATCACCTTACTCTTCTTTTGTATTTTCACTTAAGACTTTAAGCTCAAATTCCTTCTGAAACAAATTGAGTTGAATCGACTTTAATCGAAACAAGGTTTTTGAAATCGTGAAAGTTTTTCGCTGCACTAATTCACCACCCCCCTAGTGCGCTCTTAATCCTAACATGTGCAAGCTAGTAATTCTTGCTTCTCTTTTGAGTTGGGTAAGCTAGCAAGTTTTAGATATACAAACTAGTAAGATAGCAAGTTTTACATCAAGCAAGCTAATAAATTTTACACCATGCAAGCTAGCAAATTTTATATAATTTTAGAACATGCAAACTAGTTCTTTCTCCCCCTTTGTCATTGTCAAAAAGAAGGGAAGAAAATAATTTTATAATTTTTTTCCCTTTATAATAATTTTTAAATCATGATAAAGGTAAAATATCAATCTTATTTCAATATATTTGTGCATCATTATAATTTCAAATTAAAACTTGTACAATTTCAAAACCTTACATTTCATCCTTACTTCATGCATGATACTAAAAATAAATCATCACTATGGGTATATCATACATAATACTCAAACATTCATGATACGTCATTTTAGCAACAAATCATAATATTTCATGCATCATTCCAAATAATAAATAATTCAAATTATGATAGTATCAAAATGTCAAATTACATTACATCATACCATGCATGATCATAACTTCTTATTTGTATGCATCAACATAAATTCATGAGTATTTCATGCATAATTTCATATCATCATATGAAAAATATCAAGAGAATTTTGGTTATGAGATATACTTCAAGAATACAAGGAATTATAAAAATCATATTATGAAATATAAGATCATGTGAATACCAAAAGACATGATTCATATAGAAAATTTTCTCTTAAATAAAATGCAAGAATCATATAAAAATAAAGAGTAAGAAATCTTGATTCATAAAAGAAAATCTCAAGTTAAGAAATCAAGAGAAGGTTCATGATGATTCAATTGGAAAAATCTCATTTAGATTCAAATCATCAAATCATCAAAATTATAAGAGATTCAAAATGACATTATTTGATTTATCAATCTCTTGAGATGCTAGCGATTTTCTTTCTCCCTTTGTCATTGTAAACAAGAATGAAGAAGGGAAGAAATGCACAACAAAACTCAAGTCATAAATTTTTAAGGTATCAAGTAGCATATCATGGTTTGTTAGGATAAGTCTCCTTTTTCTGGTGAATAGCAAAAAGAAACAATGAGAAAATTATCTTAATTCATAGAAAGATTTCAAGTATCAAATATCAAGAAATCAAGACCATGAATTGGATTATTTTCCTCTTTAGTAAATGGTAAAGAGAAACATAAGAGATCTTAATTCATGAAAGATTTCATATTATAAATCTCAAAAAATTATGATTTCGATAAAACTCATTCAAATTCATTTTCATAGTCTAAGAGATTCACAAAAATATAATATACATAGATTAATTAATCTTTTATCAAAAAATCAATAAGATAGAGATGGAAAATATATTCACTTTTTATGTGTTTTATTTTAAGTTGTTTGTTTCATACAAGCATGCCTTTGTCTTTTTATGCCAAATAAAAACATGCATCAACGTTTAGGATCGAAAAATAAATTTTATCATAAAAACCATCAAGACCAAAAAAGTATAAAACATTAAACATCAGGCTTCTTCAAACAAGAGATTTGATTCATCATTTTAATTCCGATGATAATTCATTTTCCTTTTTATGTGTTTCATTTTATGTGATTGATTTCATATAAATATGCTCAAGTTTTTTAATATGAAAACCATCCATCTTGTTTAAAACTAAAAAAGCAACTTTCATTGCGACAAATATAAAATCATCAAGCATGATATCAAAACTTGAATATTTTTATTACATCTTACATCATTATGTCATTAAAACATCAAGCATTATTTCATTTAGCATTTTCAATCAAAGTCGGAAATCATCAATTTAGATACACATTATTTTTTCTTAAAAACATACATAGAATTAATCATTAGATTCAAATCTAATATTTTGTTATATTTTCATGAAACATGCAATTATTATTATCATTTTCAAAATTAGCTAGAAAAAGAAAAGCATGATCCCCAATTTTTTACATTTTCATTACATCATTAAGCATGTAATTTTCTAAACTAAACTAAAAATAACTCATGAAAAGCATCAAGTAATTTCAAAGTAAACTAAGAGGATTTTGATTACCTTATCGTCGAAAGCAAGTAAGGCATAGTTTGTCACCTCGCCTTTGTTGGTTTGCTCCTCATCTTTAGATGAGCTCGATTCATCCTAGAGTGCTTCCTTCTTCTCGTGTTTATAATAAGTAGTTACGTTCTTTTTAAGTTTATTTTTGTTCTCTGATTCTTGTTTTAAGAACTTTTTAAGTTTTATTGTGAGAGGTTTAAGTTCATCATCACTCGAGCTTTCGCTCGAGTAGTCTTCTTTTATTCTAAGTACAAAATCCCTTCTATTCTTTGGAAGGTTATTCTCAAGCTCTTCATGAGCGTTGAAAGTTATCTCATAGGTTATTAACGACCTGATAAGTTCTTCAAGTAGGAAATTATTCAAATCCTTAACCTCTTGAATGGATATTACTTTAGGGTCCCAACTCTTTGGAAGGGATCTCAATATTTTATTAACTAGTTCAAAATTTAAAAAATATTTACCAAGTGCTTTTAGACTATTGACGACATTCATAAAACGAGTGTACATGTCTCCAAGTCTTGCTTGGTTCCATTCGAAACAACTCAAAATCATACATGAAAATATTAACTTTAGATTATTTAATCATACATGTGCCTTTGTGTGTGATTTCAAGAGTGTGCTAAATATCAAAAGTCATTTCGTAAGTAGAAACCCGATTGAATTTATTTTTGTCTAAGGTGCAAAATAGAGCATTCATCGCTCTAGCATTTATAGAAAATATTTTCTTCTCCAAATCATTCCATTCATTCATTGGAGTAGAAGAAGACTTTTGAAAGTTATTTTCAACGATATTCCATAAATTTAAATCCAAGGAAAGCAAGAAAACTCTCATCCGAGTTTTCCAATAACTGTAGTTCATCCCATTGAACTTGGGAGGACGAATGATAGAAAAGCCCTCTTAAAAGCCGAAAAGAGCTTTCGACAAACGTCCAGACTTTCGAAGAACTCTCAACTCCCAATGAAATCTCGTTTTTTACTTCGGAACTTCATTTTGCTTTATGTCTTGCTATCGTAGTTAATCCTATACACTTAAAACCTATTTTGATCTAGACAATTATTACAAAGCTTGAATCAAGTATTATCCGACATATCATTGGTTTATCAACGCTTCGTCCGACTATTCGGCACATCGTCTTCTCTTGCGGCCTATTGCCCAATCGATCAGTCTCCAAGTCTTGCTTGGTTCCATTCGAAACAACTCAAAATCATACATGAAAATATTAACTTTAGATTATTTAATCATACATGTGCCTTTGTGTGTGATTTCAAGAGTGTGCTAAATATCAAAAGTCATTTCGTAAGTAGAAACCCGATTGAATTTATTTTTGTCTAAGGTGCAAAATAGAGCATTCATCGCTCTAGCATTTATAGAAAATATTTTCTTCTCCAAATCATTCCATTCATTCATTGGAGTAGAAGAAGACTTTTGAAAGTTGTTTTCAACGATATTCCATAAATTTAAATCCAAGGAAAGCAAGAAAACTCTCATCCGAGTTTTCCAATAACTGTAGTTCATCCCATTGAACTTGGGAGGACGAATGATAGAAAAGCCCTCTTAAAAGCCGAAAAGAGCTTTCGACAAACGTCCAGACTTTCGAAGAACTCTCAACTCCCAATGAAATCTCGTTTTTTACTTCGGAACTTCATTTTGCTTTATGTCTTGCTATCGTAGTTAATCCTATACACTTAAAACCTATTTTGATCTAGACAATTATTACAAAGCTTGAATCAAGTATTATCCGACATATCATTGGTTTATCAACGCTTCGTCCGACTATTCGGCACATCGTCTTCTCTTGCGGCCTATTGCCCAATCGATCAGTTGACCTCCATAACTCTGATTTTCTTGGCACAACTTTTGATCTTCTTGGCCTGATGCCCGAAACCATGGCCCGAAGCTTTCTATCGATACATCAATCAATCCTTCGACTCGACTTCCAATCTTCTGACATGTATTTTCTCCAACCCAATATGATTCTTCCTGCTTTAATTGTCTCTCCCTGATCGAAGCTTCCTATGTCACTCAAAATGTAAATCAAATCATAAACACTATTAATTGGTTTCATCATCAAAATCTAATTCAACACTATTGGGTATTGGATCTCCATCCAACTACCTAAGCCTCTTAGATTAGTATATTTTTATCCAATAATCTCTGATTGGCTCTTATTAGATCTCATCCATAGGATCCAATAATTTAGGGGCTTATTAGATATCCAATAATATAGGGGCTCCCACAGATATCTTATA